>NW_026555199.1:0-26869 GCF_021234165.1 Pteronotus mesoamericanus
CCATTTCCGTAGTCCCCATTTGGCGAGGGCAAGCAACGCACCCAAAGAGCCAAAAGCGGGGAAAATACACAATAGAAGACCCTAAACTGACCAGTGCCGCGGAGCTCCCCAACCAGGGGACCAGATGAGTACACAAGGTCGCGCATAAGCCCCCTGGTCTGGGGCAAGCACATGCGAGCCCAGGCAGGCGGGGGACCCTGCCGCGCTGAGAATGCGCTCAAGGAGCCCGCGTGAGAGCGCAGAGAGATCCCAAAAAATAGCCCAGCCGTGACTGAAAGGGTCACAGAGCTGCTCCAAGCAGGAGTCAGACACAGACATTAGATTCCTGGAAGGCTCAAACAAACAACCCAAGATCCTATAGGGTCAACAACTGACATCATCAGAGGCAGGCTCAGAAAGAAAAGTAAAGGACAAAAATACTTAAGTGACACTCACAAAAATGGGAAGAAAAAGAAGTTCCCACCAAAGGAGTGGAAAAGGGGACTCCCTACAGAGAGAGCTAAATGAAATAGAGGCAAGGGAACTATCAGATACTGAATTCAAAACAATGGCTCTAAGGAAGCTCAATGAGCTCAGCCAGCTCAAAGAGAACTATGAGAAACTGCAGAGAAACTATCAGGATCTTACAGCAAACTATATCAGCCTGGAAAAGGACATAGAAACTATTAAGAAAAGACAAGAGGATATGAAGAATACCATTTCTGAATTGAAGAACGCAGTAGAAGGAATCCAAAGCAGGCTGGATGAAGCCGAGGATGGAATCAGTGAGATGGAGGACAAGGTAGAAAGAAGCTCACAGAAAGAACAAGAAATGGAAAAAAGACTAAAAAAAATTAAGAGGCATTGAGGGAAATGCAGGACAACCTGAAACGAAATAATATCCGTATAATAGGGATCCCAGAAGGAGAAGAAGAGGAGCAAGGGATACAGAACCTCCTTGAAAAAGGAATGATGGAAAATTTTCTTAATTTGAGGAGAGAAAGGCTCTCATGGATCTAGGAGGCACAGAGGACCCCACTCAAGAGGGACTCAAGGAGGTCCACTCCAAGACACATCATCATTAAAATGGCAACTATCAAAGACAAAGAGAGAATTCTGAAGGCAGCAAAGGAGAAAGAGAAAGTAACATACAAGGGGACCCCGATATGCCTAGGAGCTAACTTCTCAAGAGAAACACTACAAGCCAGAAGGGAATGGCAACAGATATTCCAAGCCATGAAAAGCAAGGGCCTACAGCCAAGGCTGCTCTACCCAGCTAGGCTCTCCATTAAAATAGAAGGGGAAATACGGAGTTTCCCAGACAAAAAAAAGCTAAAAGAATACATCTCTACCAAACCAGCACTTCAAGATATGCTAAGGGGACTGGTTTAAGCAGATGAAGGAAAAGAATGAGGGAGAGAGGAACATAGGTACAAAGAGAAAAGATGAGTAACTCTCTATCAGTAATATCTCTCAATGTGAGTGGACTAAATGCCCCAATCAAAAGACACAGGGTAGCTGAATGGATAAGAAAACATGACCCACACATATGCTGCCTAGAAGAGACCCACCTCAGAGCAAGAGACCTACACAGATTGAAAGTAAAGGGATGGAAAAAAACATTCCAAGCAAATGGGCAAGAGAAAAAGGCCGGGATTGCCATACTTGTATCAGACAAAGTAGATTTCAAAACAAAGGCCATAAAGAGAGACCCAGAGGGGCACTTTATCATACTTAAAGGAAGAATCTGTCAAGAAGACATCAACATTGTAAACTTATATGCTCCCAATATAGGAGCCCCCAAGTTTATAAGGAAATTGTTGGATGACTTCAAAAATGATATAGACAGCAACACACTGATAGTAGGGGATTTCAACACCCCACTGTCAAAAATGGACAGATCTTCCAAACAAATCATTTATAAACATATTGTGGCGTAGAATGACACACTGAATCAAAGAGACTTAACTGACATATATAGAACCTTACATCCCAAAGAAGAAAAATACACATTCTTTTCAAATGCTCATGACAGTTTTTCAAAGATAGACCACATGATAGGACACAAAGCAAGCCTCAGCAAATTCAGGAAAATTGAAATAATACCAAACTTTTTCTCAGACCACAAGGCCTTGAAACTGGAAATCAACCTCAAAGAGAAACTTCAAAAACTTGCACACTCATGGAGACTGAACAGTACACTATTAAACAATGAATGGGTCAATAATGAGATAAGAGAAGAAATCAAAAAAGTTTCTGGAAACAAATGAAAATGAACAGACAACAGTAAAAACCTATGGGACACAGCAAAGGCAGTCCTGAGAGGGAAGTTCATAGCAATACAGGCTTACCTAAAAAAGATAGAAACATTTCAAATAAAAGACCTAACACTACAACTTCAAGAACTGGAGAAACTACAACAAATAAATCCCAGAGCAAGGAGAAGGAAGGAAATAGTCCAGATTAGAGCAGAACTGAATGACATAGAGACAAAAAGAAGAATTCAGAGGATCAACCAATCCAGAAGCTGGTTCTCTGAAAAGATAAATAAAATTGACAAGCTGTTAAGCAGACTCATCAAGACAAAAAGGGAGAGGACCCAAATTAATAATATCAGAAATGAAAGAGGAGAAATAACAACTGATACCACAGAAATACAAAGGATCGTCAGAAACTACTATGAACAATTATACGCCAAGAAATTTGAAAATCTTGATGAAATGGACAAATTTTTAGAAAAGTATAATCTTCCAACACTGAAGGAGGAAGAAACAGAAAGCTTGAACAGACCGATAACAGCTGGGGAAATTGAAGCAGTTATCAAGAAACTCCCTTCACACAAAAGCCCAGGGCCGGACGGTTTCACAGGAGAATTTTACAAAACATTTAAGGAAGAGCTAACCCTTGTCCTTCTCAGACTAGTCCAAAAAATCCAAGAGGAGGGAAGACTCCCAGACTCTTTCTATGAGGCCAGCATCACCCTCATCCCAAAACCAGATAAAGACCCTACAAAGAGAGAAAACTACAGGCCAATTTCGCTGATGAACATAGATGCTAAAATCCTCAACAAAATATTGGCAAACCACATCCAGCAATACATTCAAAAGATTATCCACCACTATCAAGTGGGATTCATCTGAGGGATGCAGGGATGGTCCAATATATGCAAATCAGGAAAAGTGGTACATCACATGAATAAAAGACAAGACGAAAACGACATGATCATCTCGATAGATGCAGAAAAAGCATTTGATAAGGTACAGCACCCATTTATGATCAAAACACTCAGCAAAATGGGAATATATGGGGCATTCCTCAATGTAGTAAAGGCCATATATGAAAAACCTACAGCTAATATCATACTCAACGGGCAAAAACTGAAAGCTTTCCCACTAAGATCGGGAACACGCCAAGGATGTCCGCTCTCACCGCATCTCTTCAACATCATATTGGAAGTCCTAGCCACAGTGGTCAGACAAGAGAAAAAGATAAAAGGCATCCAAATAGGAAAGGAGGAAGTAAAGCTATCATTGTTTGCAGATGACATGATAGTGTACATAGAGAACCCTGTAGACTCTACCAAAAAACTCCTCAGCCTTATAAGTCAATTTGGCAAAACAGCAGGATACAAAGTCAGCATTCAGAAATCAAAGGCGTTTTTGTACACCATCAATGCAATAGAAGAAGAAGTCAGAGAAAAAATACCATTCGATATAACAAGAAGAAAAATAAAGTACCTAGGCATCAATTTATCCAAAGACGTAAAAGACCTGTATGCAGAAAACTATACAACATTGAAAAAAGAAATTAAGGAAGACACAAATAAATGGAAGCATATACCGTGCTCATGGATTGGAAGAAATAATATCCTCAAAATGTCCATACTACCCAAAGCAATTTATAGATTCAACGCAATCCCTATTAAGATACAAATGACATATTTCACAGAAATAGAACAGACATTTCAAAAATTTGTATGGAACCATAAATGACCCCAAATAGCCGCAGCAATTTTGAGAAAGAAACACAAAGTAGGAGGGATCACAATACCAGATATCAAACTCTACTACAAAGCCACTATACTCAAAACAATCTGGTACTGGCACAAGAACAGACCCATAGACCAGTGGAACAGAATAGAAAGCCCAGAAATAAGGCCAGGTCTCTATGGGCATCTAATATTTGACAAAGGGGGCAGAAGCATAAAATGGAGCTATAATAGCCTCTTCAACAAATGGTGTTGGGAGAGCTGGACAGCTACATGCAAAAATTGAAATTGGATCATCAGCTGACACCACACACAAAAATAAACTCAAGATGGATAAAAGACTTAAATATAAGTCACAACACCTTCAAACTCCTAGAGGAGAACATTGGCAGGAAACTCTCAGATATCCCATGCAGCAATTTTTTCACCAACATGTCTCCTAAAGCAAGGGACATAAAGGAAAGAATAAACAAGTGGAACCTCATCAAAATAAGAAGCTTCTGCACGGCAAAAAAAAAAACATCAGCAAAGTGAAAAAGGAGCCAACCGTATGGGAAAATATATTCGCTGATGATACATCAGATAGAGGTTTGATCTACAAGATATATAAAGAACTCACTGGGCTCCACTCCAAGAAGACAAACGATCCAATCAAAAAATGGGCAAAGGACCTGGGCAGATGCTTTTCCAAGGAGGAGATACAGAGGGCCCAGAGGCATTTGAAAGGATGCTCAGGATAACTAGCCATCAGAGAAATGCAGGTCAAAACCACCATGAGGTACCACCTCACACCGGTCAGAATGGCCCTCATAAACAGATCCACAAACAGCAGGTGCTGGCGAGGCTGTGGAGAAAAGGGAACCGTGGTACACTGTTGGTGGGAATGCAGACTCGTGCAGCCACTGTGGAATGCGGTGTGGAGTTTCCTCAAAAAGCTGAAAATGGAACTGCCTTTTGATCCAGTGATTCCCCTGCTGGGACTATACCCTAAGAACACCAAAACACCAATACAAAAGAACCTATGCACCCCAATGTTCATAGGAGCAGAATTTACAATAGCCAAGTGTTGGAAGCAACCTAAGTGTCCATCAATAGATGATTGGATCAAAAAGTAATGGTACATATATACAATGGAATACTACGCAGCAGAAAGGAAAAAAGAACTACTAAACTTCGCGACAGCTTGGATGGAACTGGAGAGCATTATGCTAAGCGAAATAAGCCAGGGGGGAAAGAGAAATACCATATGATCTCACCTATAAGCGGAACCTAACCAACAATACAAAGATGCAAGGAAAATATGACCAGCGACACTGAAAGGAAAAGAAATCCACAGAGACAAGAGGGAAGGAGGGAGGGGGGGGCAGGGAAAGGGAAAGTCAAGGAATATATTGCAAGGACTCATGGACAAAACCAAAGGGGAAGAGCTGAGGGAGGAAAGGTAGGAGGGGGCAAGGGAAAGTGGTGGGGGGGAGGCAGAGACAATTGTATTTGAAAATAAAGAAAGAAGGAAAGCAATGCTTGGGAAAAAATATTAAAATGGTTACACAAAAAAAATAATAATAAAAAATGATTTTTCCTTTCACTTCACTAATATTCCAAATAACACACTGCTGTTGGTCTTTTACTTTTTATTCTTTTTATTAAGATTATAGATTTATTATCATACTATTGTTATTCCAAATCCCAAACAACACCTTTCCCTTGTCTTAATCCATTTCACCATCTTCTTGAGCTTTATTACTGTTGCGGTTAACTTTATTTTTTCTCACACTATACCAAGTTTCTATCTCTTACTCTCACTATTTCTCCTCCGTCTAAACTTGCATAAGCACTCTTCTTTTTTAAGGCAGCTCACATTATTTTTCCCTTTCAATAAATGTCTTACTTCTCTCTCACCTTTTATAAACAGTGGCTAGTTGAGTGAAATATCACAGTTATTGCTGTATTTCTTCAAAGGATGTCCTATTTGTTCACTGTTTGTTTGTACTTTAAATCCTATAGAATACTTCCCACTGTATTATTCCAATTTGCCTTCCCCTGACCCTGGTCATTTAAGTAAGGAATTTTAATTCATTTTTTTCTCTCTCCCTTTTTTTCTTTTTTCTCTTTATTTCTTTTTGCCCTCTCTCAACCTAGGCTTTACTCCTTACTCGTTTTTTTATTAGATTGTTTCCCCCATCCTCCAAAAATCATTTTTTCTTTACTGTAGACATTTCATATTCACTTTTCACTTTTTTTGCAATATTCTTATTCCTGTACCACCTTTATTAAACTTTATTCAACTGTCATTGTTATCAACTGTGCTCTGGTTTTTCTGCAAATTGGCTCCCATTTCTCCAGTGCCTTTTCAATATTACTTCAAACTTCACAGTATAATCTTCCTCTTCTTTTTAAAAATATTTTACTGTTAGAGGAGGAAAGAGAAGGGGAAAGAGAGGGAGAGAAACATCAATGTGTGATTGCATCTCACACACCCCCTAGCGGGGACCTGGCCTGAAACCCAGGCATGTGCCCTGCACTGGGAATCAAACCAGAAACTCTTTGGTTTGCAGGCCAGTGCTCAATCCACTGAGCCACACCAGCCACAGCTCTTCCCCCTTATTACCCTATTGTTCCCATTGCTCCTTTGTGTTTTACTTACATTGTAAATTTTGCTCTCTTTCTTTCTTCACCTCAGTTCTATCCAATTCTCCTCCCTCTTACCACTCAATAACATTTTCCCCTCTTTTAGCCATCCCATATTCCCTTTGTCATATTTTATATTACTTGCAATCTCTCTTCAACTTTATTCATCTTAGTTCAATTGTGGTTGAGACTGCTGATGTGGTAGGGGAATTATTTTCATTGGCATAGGTTTGGTTGTCTGGTAATGCTGCTTTGTTAACCAAAAACATATACAACAGCATACAAGGCAAGGTGGGAGGTGACTACCAGTAAACACACTGGTGGAGAGTACCCACCAACAAAGGAACCATGAAGAGATAAAGTCCAAGTACAACAAGAAGGCCCACACAAATGGAAGGAGGGGGCAACTCTAGAGCATCCAACAAGGAGATCAAAAAGACTGCACCACTGAGTCCCACAGAACCCCTACCAGAGAAGTTCACCCTACAAAGACACCTGGCAAAGCAGAGCATCGTGAATTGCAGAAATAAACAAAACGGTCACCTAAAATGGAGAGACAAAGGGAGGGAGGATTCCCCAGTAAAAAAGCTAAATGAAATGGAGGCAAGAAAACTATCATAGAATTCAAGAGAATGGTTATAAGGATGCTCAAGGAGCTCACTGACAACTACAAGGATCTGAGTGGGAACTACAACAGTATGAAAAGAAATAGAAACTATAAACAAGAACCAAGAAGAAATGAAGAATATATCTGAAATAAAAAATACACTAGACAGAATCACAAGCAGGCTGGATGAAGCAGAAGACCGAATTAGTGAGCTGGAATATAAGGTGCAAAAAATACTCAGGTAGAGCACCTGCACAAAAAACACTAAAAAAAATATCAAGATAGCTTAAGGGAACTGCAGAACAACATGAAATACAACAACATTCAAATCATAAGAATACCAGAAGGAGAATAAAAGGAGCAAGGGATAGAAAACCTCTTGGAAAAAAATGATGAAAGAAAAATTCCTTAACCTGTATAAAAGAAAAGCCACACACAAGTTCAGGAAGCAGAGAGAGTCCCGATCAAGATGACCTAAACAGGCCTACTAAAAGGTACAGCATAATTAAAATGCCAAATTTTAAAGACAAAGAGAAACTTAAAGGCAGCAATGGAGAAACAGGAAGTAACATACAAGGGAACTCCAATAAGGCTAGCAGCTAACTTCTCACCAGAAGCACTATGAGCCAGAAGGGAATGGCAAGAAATATTCCAAGTAATGAGAAACAAAGGCTTGCAACCAAGGTTATTCTACCCAGGAAGACTCTCAATTAAAATGGGAGGCGAAAGACAGAATTTTCCAGACAAAAGAAAGCTAAAAGAATACGCCTCCACCAAATCAGCATTACAAGATATGTTAAAGGGACTGCTTTAAGAAGATGAAGGAAAAGAGCGAGAGAGACAGAGAGGAACACAGGTACAAAGGGAGGAAAATGGCAATAAATAAGTACTTGTCAATAACAACCTTAAATGTAAATGGACTAACAATCACAAGACATAGGGTAGCTGAATGGATAAGAAAACACGACACAGGGGGAGTCAGGATGGTGGAGGAGTGAGTGCAGGTCGTGCTGACCTCCTCCCAGGACCAACCTGGAGTTGCAGCTGGATTGTGGAGAGGTCACCTGGAGCAGGCAGCTAGACAGTGGAGAGAGAAGAGCTTCGTGGCCTCAGAGACAGAGGGACACTCTGGCTGCTGGAGAGTGCGGTGAAGGCCTGAGGGGGCGGACAGAACGCCCATGGGTGGCAGCGCCAGAGGGATGTTGAAATGGCCGGTGGGGTCCCCCTGAGAAGAGCAGGGTCTGAGACAAGGGTGGGGATTTCTAGCCCGCAGCACCAGAGCCCAAAAAGTACGCAGAAAACAGCCAGCTGCGAAAGTGGCAGGATTGCCCTCTGCCAGAGACAGGTGGCTGGAGACACAAAGAAGAGTTTAAAGGGCCAACGAAAAATTTTTATTTGCAGCCGCTTGCCCTGCTCTCCAGCGGAGGTGGGGGCGGGGTGGGCTACGGAGGCCTGGGGAGAGACTGGGGAGGGACTGGGAGAGTGGCCTGCGGGATCTCATTGCTGGTTTATTCCCAATGCGGCAGCGGCTATCTTGCTCAGGTGGAGACCGGGCCCCCTGAGCGACACTTATATCAGGGGACCTGGTGGCCCCACCCCCAGGTGGGATTCCACCCCAACCCGTGCTGTCTAAGCTGCCTACTGTGTGCAGAGTGGCAGCCACAGACAGTGGATCCCTGGCAAAAGGGGGTGCAGGGAGGTCTAGCGACACTTGAGGAGAGACTGGGGATGGGGGCTTTGGGGAAAGAAGGAGGAGAGAGTAGCTGGCGGGGTCCCAGTGTGGACTCTTCCCCTATACTGTAGCAGCGTGAAAGGACCCAGTAGCCCCGCCCCCAGAAGGGACTCCACCCTGCCCTGAGCTGTCTAAGGCGGCCTGCTGAGTGCAGAGAGACTGGATTGACAGCTGAAGGAGACAGCCACAGACAGAGGATTACTGGAGGTCTACAATGGACTGCCTAGGGTTGGACTGGGTCAGCGTCTAACATCTTCGGAGGCAGATCCAGAAATCGAAAACAGCGGTCTCCAACCATGGAAGTTCGCACCACAAAGTCAGGAAATCAAGACGGATCAATTTAAGAAGCAGAAGCAGAGGAGAGGAGTCTCACAGATAATGGGAGGCTGAAGAAATATTCCCCACTCGAGGGGAGGGGAGGAATCCCCAGAAAGAGAACTAAATGAAATGGAGGCAGGTAAACTATCAGATATTGAGTTCCAAACAGCAGTTCTAGGGGGGCTTAATGAGCTCAGTGAGCTCAGAGAGAATTACCAAAAACTACAGGGAAACTACGAAGAACTTACTGCAAACTATATCAGCATGAAGGGGGACATGGAGACTATAAGTAAGGGAAAGGAGGAAATGAAGAATACCATTTCTGGGTTGAAGAACACAGTAGAAGGAGTAAAAGGCAGGCTGGATGAGGCGGAGGACCGAATCAGCGAGCTGGAAGTTATGCAAAGAGAAGCTCCCAGAAAGAGCAAGAAAATGGAAAAAGACTCAAAAAGAATGAAGAGGCGTTGATGGAGGTGCAGGACAGCCTAAATGTGGTGATATCTGTGCAGTAGGGATACCAGAAGGAGAAGAGGATGAGGGAGGGATGGAGAACCTGTTTGAAAAAGTCATGATGGAAAACATCCCCAATTGGAGGAGAGAAAAAGTCGCACAAGTCCAGGAAGCACAAAAGGCCCCATTCAAGAGGAACACAATGAGGCCCACTCTAAGACACATCATCATTAAAATGGCAAATATCAAAGACAAACAGAGAATCCTAAAGCAAACAAGGGAGAAAGAAGTAGTCACATATAAGAGAGCCCCAATATGGCTAGCATCTGACTTCTCAACAGAAACACTGCAAGCCAGAAGAGAATGGCAAGAAATATTCCAAGTATTGAAAAGCGAAGGTCTGCAACCAAGACTGATCTGCCAGCAAGGCTCTCCATTAAAATGGAAGGCGAAATGAGGAGTTTCCCAGACAAAAGAAGGCTAAAAGTATACACCTCCACCAAACCAGCACTGCAAAATATGCTAAAGGGTCTGCTTTAAGATGAAGAAATAGTTTCTATGAATACCCAGTTCCTTTTACAGTTGCCAATACTTTATATTACCAGTATTTTTAATACTCATTAATCTGATTGTGACAATGATGTTATTTTAATTTTTCCTTTATTGTCTGTTGAGACTAAGCCTGTTTTAGTATATTTCTTGCCTATTTCTATTATTTTTTAAAAACAAGCTTTAAATGACTTTTTGGTATTCTTTGTCCATTTGTTGATTGAAGGTTTGTAGAACTTTTTTTCAAAACAAAAACAAAAACAGAAACCTATTAATCATGTTTTGGATGTGTTGCAAATGCTTTTCTATTCTATTCTTGGTCCTTTAACTTTTTTTTATATATATATTACTATATGTTTGAATGTTTTGATATAGTCATAATATCAGTGTTTGCTTTGTAGCTTCTGGGTTTGAATATTTTACTTCAGGTCATGAAAGATATTGGTTCTATTTTCTTCTAGAACTCCTTGGATTCTACATATTGATTTTTAACTCATCTGAATATTTCTTGTATAATGTGTGAAATACGGCACTATTTTTGTTTTATTTCAAGTAATAGTGGTCCATGCACCTTATTTGTTAAATGAGCCTTGTTTTACCCATTGACTTGAAATATCAACTTAGTCATATATTATTAGTCAGATATATACATTTGTCTCTAGGGTGTTCATTGTATTTCATTGACCTGCTTGATTATTTCTGTGGTGGTGTCATGTTGGTTTGATTGCTGAGAATTTATAATGGTTTTAAATTTTTTAATATAATTTAAACTTTGACATTTAAAAAAATCTGTCTGTACTTAAGAAAGGAAGAGAGAGAGAGAGAGAGAGAGAGATGGAACTGCTACCTTTTGTGACAACACGTATGAAACTGGAGAATATTAAGCTACGTGAAATAAGCCAGTTGATAAAAGACAAGTGCCATGCTATCTCACCTAGAAGTGGACTCTATTCAACAAAATAAACTAATGAACAAATGAACCAGGCACGGAGACATGGAGCGGACTGAGGGTGACTGGAGGGGAAGGGGAAAGAGGACGATGGTGGAGGGAGGGGGAGGGGACTAGACAAAGAACATGTATGGATGACCGATGGACATGGACGACAGAGTGGGAATTGGCTGTTGGAGTAGGGAGTGGGTGTGGGATGGGTGGAGGGGGGTAAAGGGGAAAAGTTGAGACAGCTGTAATAGAATAAACATGATTTATAAATTTAAAAAAAAACATGACGCACATATATGCAGCCTACAAGAGACCCACGTCAGAACAAAGGACCTACACAGGCTGAAAGTAAAAGGATAGAAAAAAATATTTGAAACAACTGGACAGAAATAGAAAGCTGGGATAGCAATACTTATATCAGAGAAAATAGACTTCAAAACAAAGGCCATAAAAAGAGACACAGAAGGATTCTTCATAATACTCAAGCAAAAAATTTAACAATACATAAATTGTAAACATATATGCACTCAACATAGGAGCACCCAAATATATAGGAAAAATCTTGGAGGACTTCGAGAAAGATGTAGACAGCAATACACTCATAGTAGGGGATTTTAACCCCCAACTGTCAACAATGGATATATCTTCCAAAAAAAATATCAGCAAGAATATTGTGGCATTGAACAATGCCCTAGATCAAATGGACTTAACTGATATATATAGAACTTTTTGTCACAAAGAAGCAAAATACACATTCTTTCCAATGCACATGGAACATTTTCAAAGATACACCACGTGATAGGACACAAAACACGCCTCAACAAATTCAAGAAAATTGAATTTATACCAAGCATTTTCTAGGACCTGACTAGGCCTGTTTTAGTATATTTCTTGCCTATTTGAGAAACAAACCTCAAGGAAAAAACTCAAAATAATTAATATTCATGGAGATGGAAAAGCATGCTATTAAACAATGAATAGGTTAACAATGAAATTGAAAAAGACATCAAAAAATTTCTGGAAACTAATGAAAATGAAAACACAACAGTTCAAAACTTATGGGATACAGCGAAGGCAGTCTTGAGAGGGAAGTACATAGCAATTCAGGCTTACCTAAGAAAGAGAGAAACTTTTCAAACAAACCACAACTCTACAGCTACAAGAACTGTAGGAACAACAATAAACAAAGCCCAAAGGAAGCAGAAGGAAGGAAATAAGTAAGATTAGAGCAGAATTAAATGACATAGAGACTAAAAGAACAATTTAAAGAATCAATAAATCCAGGACATGGTTCTTTGAAAAGATAAAGAAAATCAATGAGCCTTTAAGCAGACTCATCTGGAAAAAGGGAAAGGACACAAGTAAATAAAATCAGAAATGAAAGAGAAGAGATTATAACTGACACCACAGAAATGCAAAGGATTGTAAGAAATTACTACAAACAACTATATGCCAAGAAATTTGAAAACCTGGGTGAAATAGACAAATTTCTAGGAAAATATAACCTTCCAAAACTGAATCAAGAAGAAACAGAAAGCCTGAGCAGACCAATAACAGCTGGGGAAATTGAAGCAGTAACCAGAAAATTCCCAGCACATTAAACCCTGGACTAGATGGTTTCACAGGAGAATTTTATAAAACATCTAAGGACAAGCCAACCCATATCTTTCTCAGACTATTCCAAAAAGTCCAAGAAGAAGGAAGAATCCAAAGCACTTTTTATCAGGCCAGCATCAGCCAAATCCTAAAATCAGGTAAAGACACAACAAAGAAACAAAACTACAGGCCAATATCGCTGATGAACATAGATGCTAAAATCCTCAATAAAATACTGGCAAACCAGATCCAGCAATACATTAAAAAGATCATACACCATGATCAAGTGGGATTCACCCCAGAGGTTCAAGGATGGTACAATATTCACAGATAAATAAACATAATACATCACATAAAGATATGTGAACAAAAGATAAAATGAACAAAAGATAAAAATTGCATGATCATATCAATAGATGCTGAAAAATCATTTGATAAGGTACAGCACCCATTTGTGATAAAAACACCCCACAAGTTGGGAGTATAAGGAGCATACCTCAACATAATAAAGGCCATATATGAAAAACCTACAGCCAACATCATACTCAACAGGAAAAAACTAAAAGTGTTCCTACTAAGATTAGGAACAATACAAGGGTTTCTGCTTTCACCACTACTATTCAACATAATATTGGAATTTCTAGACACAATCATCAGACAAGAAAACGAATTAAATGGCATCCAAATCTGAAAAGAGGAAGTAAAACTGTAATTGTTTGCAGATGTCATAATAGCATACATAGAAAACCCTATAAACTCCACCAAATAACTGCTTGACCTCAAAAGTGACTTTGGCAAAACAACAGGATACAAAGTCAGTATTCAGAAATCAAAGGCGTTTTTGTACTCCAACAACAAAATATCAGAAACAGAATTCATGAAAACAATCCCATTTGCTATAGCAACAAGAAAAATAAAGTACCTAAAAATAAAGTTAACCAAAGGGGTAAGAGACCTGTACTCAGAAAACTACAGAACATTGAAAAAAGAAATTAAGGAAGACATAAATAAGTGGAAGCATATATCGTTTATGGATTGGAAGTATTATCATCATCAAAATTCCCATACTACCCATAGCAATTTATAGATTCAACAGAATCCCTATTAAAGTACCAATGACTTATTTCAGAGATATAGAACAGACATTTTAAAAATCTATATTGAACTGTAAACAACCCTGAATAGCCTCAAGAATTCTGAGAAGGAAGAACAAAGTACGAGGGATCACAATACCTGATATTACTCTATATTACAAGACCACTGTAATCAAAACAGTCTGGTACTGGCCTAAGAACAGACACATAGATCAAAGGAACAGAACAGAAAGCCCAGAAATAAACCCATGTCTCTATGGTCAATTCATATTTGACAAAGGGGATAGGAACATAAATGGAGTAAAAATAGCCTCTTCAACTAATGGTGTTGGAAGATCTGATCAGCTATATACAAAAAAATGTAACTCAACCACCAATTGACACCATACACAAAAATAAACTAAAGATGGATAAAAGACTTAAATATAAGCCACCACCCCATAAAAGTCCTAGAGGAGAACATAGGCAGGAAATTTCAGATATTCCACACAGCAATGTTTTTGCCAATATGTCCCCTAGAGCAAGGGACATAAAGGAAAGAATAAATAAATGGGACTTCATCAAAATAAGAAGCTTCTGTATGGCTAAAGACAACATCAGCAAAATGAAAAGAGAACCAACTATATGGGAAAACATATGTGTCAACAATACCTAAGACAAGGGTTTGATCTCCAAAATATTTAAAGAATTCAGACAACTCCAATGCAGGAAGATAAGCAATTGAATTAAAAAAATGGGCAAAGGACCTGAAGAGACACTTCTCCGAGGAGGGCATACAGAGGGCCTAGAGACATATAAAAGGTTGATCAGTATCACTAGCCATGAGAGAGATGCAAATTAAAACCACAATGAAATACGACTTTACACCAATCAGAATGGTCGTCATAAACAAATCAACAAAACAAGTGCTGGCGACGCTGTGGAGAAAAGGGAACCCTAGTACACTGGTGGGAATGCAGACTGGTGCAGCCACTGGGGAAAATTGTATGGAATTTCCTCAGAAAACTAATAATGGAACTGCCTTTTGACCTGGCAATCCCAATGCTGGAACTATACCCTAAGAATTCTGAAGCAGCAATTCAAAAGAACCTATGCCCCCAATGTTCATAGCAGCACAATTGACAATAGTAAAGTGCTGGAAGCAGCCTAAGTGCCCACCAGTAAATGAGTGGATCAAAAAAACTGGTACATTTACACAATGGAATACTATGTAACAGAAAGAAAAAAAAGAACTACTAAACTTCTCGACAGCATGGATGGTACTGGAGAGCATTATGCTAAGTGAAATAAGCCAGGCGGTGAAAGACAAGCACTGTATGATCTCACCTATTAGTGGAAACTAATCAACAAAAGAAACAAGCTTGCAAAATAGAACCAGAGACTTGGAAATAAAGAACAAACTGACAGTGACTTGAGGGAGAGGGGAAAGTAATAATGGAGGAAAGAAGGGGAAGGGCCATCAAAGAACATGTATAAAAGACCCATGGCCAAAGCCAAATGGGGGTAAGATTGAGGGTGGGAGGTGGAGGTGTGGGAGGAAAGGTGGTGGAGAGAAAGTGGAGACAACTGTGCTTGAACAACAAAATAAAATAAAACAATTTTATAACAACAGTTTCTTTCCAGTCTCCATTTCTGTATGTTGACCCTATATAGACAGAAGTCTCTGCCCCTGAGCCATGATTGGTTTGTCCTCAAGCAAGTGAGGACTCCAAATCCTCAGTTTTATTGATCCTTAAAGCACTGTCCTGATTGGTCAGTGAAAATGCTGATAGAGACAGTTGTGCAGCTCAGATTGGGAAAGCCTCAGTACTATTGGTTGAAATACAATTTCAGGAACCCCTTTATCAGGGCTGGCTCAGATGGAAGGGACATATTACTGGCAGCTAGTTAAGTGCAGACTTCTCCCTGAAGCACAGTTTGCCTGGCAGGCACCTGCACAGAAACAGCTGCTAGTCTCTGCTTTTAAATTTGAGCCCAGTGAGCTGCCCAGAACCCTTCTTAGTAGCTCTCTTCTTTCTCCAGGTTCACAGACTTAACAGTTAGGAAAACATGAAACAGTTTTCTACAACCACCATTATACCATCCAAATATAGTACATTAGAAAATACTTTAAACATGGCAGAGTTTGAAACAACATAATTTCACATAATTTTATGTCATGCTTGATAATACCTTTGAATGAAATGAAAAACAGATGAGACAGAGGTTATCAAAGTGACCTTAAAATTTTTTTCTAACATGCACTGGGCATATTTGCAAAATCCTTTTCAATGAGGCAAAGGTATGAGTTATGTCAAAGAAAAAATGTGTGCTTCATTTGAATGTCTATTATCTAAAGCACAGCTGCTGTTGTCTGACTCTGCCTGTGGAAGGGATTTTACAACTCTGCATTTAACCCTACCATAATTGATTGCACTGCAATATATACCTTGTCTGTACCCAAGCAATTGAATTTTGTCCTGGGAGAAGGAAATCCCTCCCTCTTGAGGGAATACCTGTTTGTCTCCCTTTGAAAAATCCTTTCAACATTCCTGATTTACAAGTGAGACCAAAGGTGGTTTTTGAGTTGGCAGTACTTTCAGTGGAAGGGTGAGGGAACACAACTGAAGGGGTAGTGTAGTTTGGTCTAATGTTAACTAATGAATGGATGGGTTGATGCAGAAAATATCAAACATGTCCTGAAAATTCATGGATTTTTATGTTGAATATCATAGATCTTCATGCAGATGACTAGGCCATTGGTGTTGGGTGGCTGAGAGGACACAGCTTTTCAGGACTCTGCAACTGTTGGCTTTGAGATGAAAGGCATTTCTGACTTTGAGGAACAGACTGAGCATCACAGTTGCCATAGAATACTGGCTTTACTGTGGTGACCAAGACAACTTTTTAATAGGGATGAACCTGGCCTGTTGAGAAGACCTGGGTCCCTTCTGCAGATATTTGGGACTTGGCTGAGGGTGTGGGTTCCCCAGGTGAGGAAGAGCTGTCTGAGCACTATGGTTGCCATAGAAACCTTACCAGACCGCTTTTTAAGATAGCCTGAGGTGCCCTGCTGAGATCAGATCCTGCCTACAGGTATTTGGATTCAGCTTAGGGTGTGGGTCCCTGCAGTGGGGGCTGAACAGTCCTGGGCTGTAGGGAGACAAAGGGAGCCAGATCCAGTTGCCTCTTTCATGATTTTAGGTTCAGTGGTGTAGTAAGTAAAACACTGTGGTCGCAACCAGTCCCAGTGAGTGTGGTGTCTTGCTCTAGGGGTGTCCTATAATTTATTTTTCTATAAGTTTATATAAACGAAAACTTACAGGTTGTCTTCATTTTCATCTGGTTGTATTTTATTTCATGCAGCTATTTATTTCTGTACAGTTTTAAAATTACCTTTTATTTAAGATGAATCTATGAAACATTATATATGAACAATGGGAAACACTGTTTTGAATATTTAATACCAATATGCAGTAGAAAGAGACGTGTTTGGGAAACATGTAGATTAGCAGATTAGCACTTCTATTGTGAATCACCAAACTATCTACTTTATACATACTGAAGTATAAAAATCCATGGAATTACCTTCAGATTTAGGATTTTAGTAAATATTTAAAAATTATTGAGTAGGAGATATTAAATTCTCCAAAAAAAGCACAATACAAATATTAGTAATTTTCCAGTTGTAAAGCAAAATGTTTTGCTTTGATGATAATCAAAACCCAAATATAGTACATTCTTTTGAATGGTGTTTTGGGACTCGTAAGGTATAAACCCCGCAGTGGAATCGCTGGGTCAAAAGGCAGTTCCATTTTTAGCTCTTTTTGAGGAAATTCCAAACTGTTTTCCACAGTGGCTGTGCCAGTCTGCATTCCCACCAACAGTGTACTAGGGTTCCCTTTTCTCCACAACCTCACCAGCACCCATTGTTTGTTGATCTGTTTCTGATGGCCATTCAGTCAGGTATGAAGTGGTATTTCATGGTGGTTTTAATTTACATTTCTCTGATGGCTAGTGATGATGAGCATCTTTTCATATGTCTCTGGGCCCTCTGTATGTCCTCCTTGGAGAAGTGTCTGTTCAGATCCTTCGCCTATTTTTTGATTGGATTGTTTGTCTTCCTGGAGTGGGGTTGTGTGAGTTCTTATAAATCTTGGAGATCAAACCCTTGTCTGAGGTATTGTTGACAAATGTATTTTCCCATATGGTTGGTTCCCTTTCATTTTGTTGATGTTGTCTTTAGTCTTGCGGAAGCTTCTTATTTTGATGAAGTCCCATTTGTTTACTCAGGAAAGCTTATTTTTGTTTCTTAGTGAAATATTTAACTCCAGGAATGGGAAAGTTAGTAGGTAAATAATAATCATATAAATAGTTTTAATTTCAGAATTTTATAGGTATTTCATGTAACACACTAGGTATAATTTCTTGCATGTATATAGACTAATAAATATGTAATTTTTACCCAACATACTAAAAAATTTGTTTCTTTTATAACCATGTAATGTTAAATTGTCTGTAGCAGACACTTTTACTAGCTATTGTATTTTATTTAGATTTTATTTTAGACCAAAATTCACAGAAATATATTTTACAATAGTAGCAACATACATATGTTTACAGCTGAAACCAAAAATTATACTTGCCACCCAGTATATATTTTATTCTATTCATCTTTAAACTCTTGGTTAGTTTAGTTTGCTTTTTAAAAGTTCTGGTAAAATCTGCTAAATTGATGTTATAACCCATTAATGGGTTGCATCTCAAATGAGTTAATCTTCAAAACAGTTGAATAATTGTTAACTGATAGACCCTGCCTTCTTCCCTATACATGGAGGACTGATGGTATAAGGGAATCTTTTTAAGGGCACTTAACCTCATTTATGACACTCTGCCTGCATGACCTCATCACTCCCAACAGCCCCACTTTCAAATACCATCACATTTGGGGTTATTTTCAATATATGAATTTTGGAGGAACACAAACATTCGATCTATAGCTTCGTGGTTTCATTTATTTCTCCTTGTAGTTTTATCTGTTTTTGCCTCATGTAATTTCATGCTCTTTTGTTTGTCATATACACATTAAGGATTATTATGTCTTCTTAGAGAAATGACCCCTGTATCATTATGTAATGCCCTTCATTGACCGTAAGAATTTGTCTTACTCTGAAGTCTAATGCATTTGAAATTACTTACTCCCTCTTCCTTTTGATTACTATTAACATAGTTTATCTTTCTCTATACCTTCAATTTTAATCTGTACCTATTTTTATATTTAAAGTGGGTTCCTTATGCTGTCTCCAAGAGACACACTTGAGAACAAAAGGTACACACAGATTAAAATAAAAGGATGGAAAAAATATTTCATGCAAATGGAAAGGAAAAAGAAGCTGGGGTATCAATACTTATATCTGACAAAATAGACTTTAAAAGTCAAGGTTATGATGAGAGACAAAGAAAGACACCACATAATGGTAAAGGGAACTATCCAACCAGAGGATATAACAATAAGTAAACATTTACTCGCCCAACATAGGAGCAACTAAATGTGTAAAGCAAGTCTTGATGAACAAAAAGGGAGAGGTGAACAGGGAGAGGTAAAACCCCAACACAATCAAAGTTAGGGGTTTTAACACCCCATTGACTTCAATGGATAGATCTTCCAGACAGAAAATCAACAAGGAGACAGCAGCCTTAAATGACACACTAGATCAAATGGATTTAATTGATATTTACAGAGCATTTCATCTCAAAGCGGCAGAAAATATATTCTTCTCAAGTGCACATGGAACGTCTTCTAGGATAGACCACATGCTAGGACACAAGACAAGCCTCAATAAATATGAGAAGATTGAAATCATATCAAACATCTTCTCTGACCACAATACTATGAAACTAAAATCAATCACAAGAAGAACATGAAAAATACACAGACGTGGAAGTTAAATAACATGTTATTAAACAATAAACAGGTCAACAACAAGATCGAAGAAGAAACCAAAAGATACCTTGAAACAAATGAAAATGAGAACACAACAACCCAAAACCTGTGGCACACTGGGAAAGCAATCCTAAGAGTGAATTTCACAGCATTACAGGCCTATCTCAAAAAACATGGCAAAGTTAAAATAGAGTCTAACTTCACACTTAAAGGAACTTGAAAAAGAACAAACAAAGCCTAAAGTGAGTAGAAGGATGGAAATAATAAAGATCAAAGAAGAAATAAATGAGATTGAGTAAAAAAATTATAGAAAAGATCAATGAATCCGAGAGCTATTCTTTGAAAAGTTAGGAGAATCCAGATGGCAGAGGAGTGAGTGGAAGTCACACTGACATCCTCCCAGGACAAACCTGGAATTACAACTAAATTGTGGAGAAATCACCTGGACCAAACAACTGAACAAGAGTGAGAGAGGAGCCTTGTAACCTCAGAGACAGATGAATTGGCTTTAGCACAATCTAACTGGGAAGGAGTACAGTACAGACCTGAAGAGGCAGGCGGGGTGCCCAAGGGCGGCAGCACCAGAAGGATATTGAAATGTCCAGTTGGATTCCCCTGAGAAGAGAGGGGTCTAAACCAAAAGCGGGGATCTCTAGGCCACAACACCAGAGCCCAAAAAGTACACAGAAAACAGCCAGCTGCAAAAAACGGCAGGGTTGCTCTCTACAACAGACAGGTGGCTGAAGATGAAAAGAACTGTTTAAAGGGCTAATGCATAAATTTTCATTTGCAGTCACTTACCCTAGTCTATGGCAAAGGTGGGGGCAGAGTGGGCTAGAGACATTTGAGGAGAGACTGGGGAAGGAAGCTTTGGGGAGAGAACTGACAGAGGAGCAGGCGGCACCTTGGTGCTGACTCATCCCCTATGCGGCAGCAGCCATCTTGCTCAGGCAGAGACCACACCCCCTGAGCAGCACCAGTGTCAAAGGACCCAATAGCCCCACCTCCAGGTGAAATTCCATCCCGCCCTGTGTTGTCTAAGCTGCCTGCTGAGTGCAGAGTGGCATCCACAGACAGTAGATCCCTGGCTAAAGGGGGCGTAGAGAGAGCTGGCGACACTTGAGGAGAGACTGAGGATGGAGACTTTTGGGAAAGAACAGAGAGTAGCCGGAAGGATCCTAGTGTGGACTCCTCCCACATACACAGCAATGTGAGAGGACCCAATAACCCCACCCCCAGGAGGGACTCCGCCCTGACTTGCGCTGTCAAGGCAGCCTGCTGAGTGGAGAGTGAATAGAGTAACAGCTAAAGGAGACAGCCACAAACAGTAGATTCCTGGAAGTCTCGAGCAGACTGCCTAAGGTCAGACAGGGTCAACATCTGACATCATCAGAGGCAGATCCAGAAAGTAAAAACAGCGGTCTCCAACCATAGAAGTTCACACCACCAAGTCAGGAAATCAAGACAGATGAACTTAAGAAGCAGAAGAAAAAAAGAAGAGTCTCTATCAAATAATGGGAAGACAAAGAAATACGCCTCGCTCAAAGGGAAAGAAGGAATCCCCAGAAAGAGAACTAAATGAAACAAAGGCAAGTAAACTATCAGATATTGAGTTCCAAACAACGGTTCTAAGGGAGCTCAATGAGCTCAGTGAGCTCAGGGAGAATTACCAAAAACTACAGGGAAACTATGAGAAACTTATGGAAACTATCAGCATGAAAAAGGACGTAGAAACTATCAATAAGAGTGAAGAGGAAATAAAGAATACAATTTCTGAATTGAAGAACACAGTAGAAGGAATCAAAAGCAGGCTAGATGAAGCTGAAGACTGAATCAGCGAGCTGGAGAACAAGGTAGAATAAAGCTCCCAGAAAAAGCAAGACAATGAAAAAAGACTCAAAAAGAATGAAGAGGCATTGAGGGAAATGCAGGACAATCTGAAAAATATTAATGTCCGTATAATAGGGATTCCAGAAGGAGAAGAGGATGAGGAAGGGATAGAGAACGTGTTTGAAAAAGTCATGATGGAAAACTTCCCTAACTGGAGAAGAGAAGAAACCACACAAGTCCAGGAAGCACAGAGGGTCCCATTCAGGAGGAACCCAATGAGGCCCACTCCAAGATACATTATCATTAAAATGGCAAATATCAAAGGCAAACAGAGAATCCTAAAGCGAGCAAGAGAGAAAGAGGTAGTAACATATAAGGGAGCCCCGGCTAGCGTCTGACTTCTCAACAGAAACACTGCAAGCCAGAAGGGAATGGCAAGAAATATTCCAATTCATGAAAGCAAAGGCCTGCAACCAAGACTGCTCTACCCAACAAGGCTCTCAGTTAAAGCAGAAGGCGAAATGAGGAGTTTCCCAGACAAAAGGAGACTAAAAGAATACACCTCTACCAAACCAGCACTGCAAAATATGCTAAAGGGACTGCTTTAAGATGAAGAAAATGTTTCTATGAATACCCAGTTCCTTTTACGGTTTCCAATACTTGATATTACCAATATTTTTAATACTCATTAATCTGATTATGATAATGATGTTATTTTAAATGTTCCTTTACTATTTGTTGAAACTAAACCTGTTTTAGTATATTTGTTGCCTATTTCTATTATTTTTTTTAAAAATTGTAAATGACATTTTGGTATTCTTTGTCCATTTGTTGATTGTAGGTTTGTAGAACTTTTTCCTTAAAAAAAAAAACCCTATTAACCATGTTTTGGATGTGTTGCAAATACTCTTCTGTTCTATTCCTTGTCCTTTAACTTTTTTATATATATATATTACTGTATAGTTAAATGTTTAATATAGTCATATTGTCAGTATTTACTTTATAGCTTCCGGGTATGAATATTTTACTTCAGGTCATGAAAAATATTACTTCTATTTTCTTCTAAAACTCTTTAGATTCTACATATTGATTTTTATCTCACCTGAATATTTCTTGTATAATGTGTGAAATAGGGCTCTATATTTGTTTTATTCCAATTAATAGTGGTCCATGCACCTTATTTGTTGAATAAGTCTTATTTTACCCATTGACTTGAAATATCAACTTAGTCATATATTTTATTGTTAGACAGATATATACATTTGTGTCTATAATGCTCATTATATTTCATTGATCTACTTTATTATTTCTGCGCTGGTGTCATGTTGGTTTAATTGCTGAGACTTTATAATGGTTTTAAATTGTTTTTAATATTTTATAATTGACCTTGGCATTTAAAAAAATAAATAAAATCAATCTACATTTAAGAAAGAAAGAGATGAAACTCCTACCTTTTGGGACAACATGGATGGAACTGGAGAATATTAAGCTAAGTGAAATAAGCCAGTTGATGAAAGACAATTACCATATGATCTCTCCTATAAGTGGACTCTATTCGACAAAATAAACTAATGAAAAAAATAAACCACAGGCACGGAAACATGGAGCAAACTGAAAGTGACCAGAGGGGATGGGTAAAGGGGACAATGGTGGAACAAAGGGGAGAGGACTAGACAAAGAACATGTATGAATGACCCATGGACATGGACAACAGAATGGGAATTGACTGTGGGAGTGGGGAGTGGGGGTGGGAGGGGTGGAGGAGGGCAAAGGGGGAAAAATTGAGAAAACTGTAATAGAATAAACATGATTTATAAATTAAAAAAGAGAAAAAAGTTAAAGAAGATCAACAAATCTTTAACCACACTTATCAAGGAAAAAAGAGAGGACCCAAATAAATAAAATCAGAAATGAAAGAGGAGGAATAGCAACTGACATCAAAAGTATGAAGGATTATAAGAAAATATTATGAACAACTTTGTGCCAAAAAAATTGGACAACCTGGACAAATGGATAAATTCCCAGAAACATACAACCTTCCAAAACTAACTTATGAAGATTCAGAAAATCTGAATAGACAGATTACACCTAGTGAAATTGAAGGACTAAACACAAGTTCCCAACAAGTGAAAGCCCTGGGTAGGATGGCTTCACAGATAAATCTTCCCAAATATTTTGAGAAGAACCAACAGCTCTCCTTCTTAAACTATTTCAAAAAATTCAAAAGGAGGGAAGACTCCCAAGTTCTTTTTATAAGGCCAGCATTATCCTAACTTCAAAACCAGGTAAAGACGCTACAAAAAAAATTTTAGGCCAATATCCTTATGAACATAGATACTAAAATCCTGTACAAAATATTAGCAAACTGTATACAGCAACACATCAAAAAGATCATACACCATGATCAGGTTGGATTCTTTCCAGGAACGCAAGGTTGGTACATTTCTAAACCAATGTGATTCACCACTCAGACAAACAAAATAAAGGATAAGAACGACATGATCATGTCAATAGATAGAAAAATAGAATTTGAAAAACTCCAGCATCCGTTTATGATAAAAACTCTCAGCAAAGTGTGAATAGATGGAACATAATAAAGGCCATATATGACAAACCCACTGCCAGAATCATACTCAATGAGCAAAAACTACAAGTGTTCACATTGAGATAGGGAACAAGGCAGGGATGTCTGCATTCACCTCTTTTATTGAACATAGTACTGGAAGTTCAAGTCACAGCAATCAGACAAGAAGAATAAAGCATTTGAATTAAAAAGCATTTGAATTAAAAAGCATTTGAATTGGTAAAGAAGAAGTAAAATTGTCTTTATTTGCAGATGATACTGTACTTAGAGAATCCTAAAGGTTCAACCAAGAAATTACTAGAACTGATAAATGAATTCAGTAGAATGTAACGATAAAAAAATAATATCCAGAAATCAGTTGCATTTCTTTATGCCAAAAATGAGCTACTGGAAAGGGAAATTAAGGAAACAATACTATTCACAACTGTTTCAAAAAGAATAAAATATCGACGAATAAATCTACCCAAGAATGTAAAAGACCAGTACTTGAAAATTTAAACCTTAAGGGCAGATAACCTTCTTATAGTTTATCTTAACTATAAAACTATATAGTTTGGTTTGTCTTCCTGGAAGGGAGTCATGTGAGTTCTTTATATTTTGTTTAAGGTATCATTTGCTAATATATTTTCCCATACGGTTGGTTCCCTTTTCATTTTGCTGATGTTTTCTTCAGTTGTGCAGAAGCTTCTTATTTTGATGAAGTCTCATTGGTTTATTCTTTCCTTTATGTCCTTTTCTCTAGGGGACATATCAGTAAAAATATTTCTGCATGAAATATCTGAGACTATCCTGCCTATGTTCTTCTCTAGGACTTTTATGGTGTCGCAACTTACATTTAAACTTTTATCCATCTTGGATTTACTTTTGTGTATAGTGTCAGTTGGTGGTCAAGTTTCATTTATTTGCATGCAGCTGTCCAGATCCCCCAACACCATTTGTTGAAGAGGTTATTTTTACTCCATTCTATGCTTCTGCACCCTTTGTCTAATATTAATTGACCGTAGAGACATGAGTATATTTCTGGGCCCTCTAGTCAGTTCCTTTGATCTATTTGTCTGTTCTCAGGCCAGTACCAGACTGCTTTCATTACAGTGGCCTTGTAATATAGTTTAATGTCAGGTAGCGTGATCCCTCCTGCTTTCTTCTTCTTTCTGAATATTACTGCAGCTATTTGGGATCATTTATGGTTCCATAAAAACTTTTTGAAATGTTTGTTGTATATCTGTGAAACACATCATTGGTATTTCAATAGAGATTGCATTAAATCGATAAATTGCTTTAGGTCGTATGGACATTTTGATTATGTTAATTCTTCCAATTCATGAACATAGTATATGCTCCCATTTATTTGTGTTTTTCTTAATTTCTTTTCAGTGTTCTGTAGTTTTCTGAGTACAGATCTTTTACCTCCTTGGTTAACTTTATTCCTAGGTACTTTAGTTTTCTTGTTGCTATGGGAAATGGGATTTTTTTTTTCTGACTTCTGACTGTGATATTTCATTGTTGGTGTACAAAAATGCCTTCAGAGAAAAAGATGGCGGAGGAGTGAAAGGGAGTCACGCTGACCTCCTCCCAAAACCAAACTGGAATTGCAACTAAATAATGGAGTAATCACCTGGAAAGCACTGGAGCGATAGTGGGAGAGGAGCCTTGGTGCCGCGGACAGTGGATTCGACTCTCACACATCCCAACGGGTGAGAATTGCGGTGGAGGCTCGAGAGGGTGGGCTGGGTGCGCACGGGCACTGGCACCAGAGGGACATTGAAATGGCCAGTTAGCGTCCCCCTGAGAAGAATGGGGTCTGAATCATAAACAGGAACCCCTAAACTACAGCAGCTAAAGGCGAGAAAATACAGACAAAACGCAACCCCAAAAAGCTTAGGGGCGCTCTCTGCCAGAGACAGGTGGCTGGGGATGCAAAAAGACATTTAAAGGGCAAACGCAAAAGTTGCAGTGGCAGCCACCCTCCTTGATCGCTGGGTAGAGGCGGCAGCAGGGTGGGCTGGTGCCTGGGAAAAGACTGGTGAGGAAAACTTTGTGAAGAGAACTGACACTGCGGCCGGTGGAGCCCGGGTGATAACGCACTTCCCACTCTGCAGCTACCATCTCGCTCAGGCATAAGGGAATCAATTAACCTGCCTTTCGTGCGCTCCGCACACAGCTTGTACGCCTGTGAGCTACGGGGCTGAGTGCAGACTGGCTGGGAGAGCCTTGAGGAGAGACTGGAGACGGAGGCGTTGGGGAAAGAATGGGAGGAGGAACCGGGGAGTCCCGACTCCCTCCCCGTTCGGTAGTCTCCATTGTGGGCTGGAAAGGCGCGACCCCAAAGAGGCAGAGGCGGGGCGCGCATGAACCAGACTGCCTGTGATTGAAACGCAGTCCGCACAGGGGTTGGATCCTCGGCCGAAGGGGTCACAGAACTGCCCAGAGGCCCCTGAGGGGAGACTAGAAAAGGAGGTATTGGGGAAAGAACGGGAGGAGGAACCGGGGAGTCCCGACTCCTTCTCCTTGCAGAAGTCTCCATTGCGCGGGAAGAGGCCACACCCCCAAAGAGCCAAAAGCCGAAAAGCAAACATAGACACCCCCAAAACACCCAGAGCAGGCGCGCACACTTGCGCCGAGTGACTGGCGAGAGTTGGCTAACGTGTGTG